>NC_056743.1:1255033004-1255040504 GCF_019279795.1 Protopterus annectens
CAGAGAGAGAGAGACAGAGAGAGAGAGACACAGAGAGAGAGAGACACAGAGAGAGAGAGACAGAGAGAGAGAGAGACAGAGAGAGAGACACAGACACACACTTTTTTATATTTATATATTTCAGCAGTAATCCAGGTAATAGTAAGGTGGTTTTCAGGGTCAATCTAGTACACCCCAGGCACTATCAAGTTGAATTACATGAACTACACTAAAAATATCTACCCACACCATGTCAAAATATACAGCAACTCAGCAACATAGGTGCAAAGTACTGCTGCAAAAGTGAGGGACAGAGACAGCAATGATTATGTACAATAAACCATTCTAAAACACAGCAGGTGATCTCCTTTTTCTCTACAATGTGAAACAGAAAAAGCCTAGAACTTGTCAACTTATACGACTTACCACAAAGAACATCTGCCTCTGGTCCTTGTGCGGCAGTAGGAAAAGTCGTAGCACTGTTGTGTAAGGGATCTTATAGTCAAAGGTTTTACCGTGGAGGTGCAGAAAAGTGGGATAGATTCTGATATCATAACGACCTCTGGGTGTCAAGCACTGTAGCTCTCTGAATATGCATATGGCATCTCCAGTTGCTTGAATAACATCAGCCTTTGATAATACGTTCTGAGCAAAGGCCTGCAATAAAAAGTGAAATGAAAAATTCATGAAACAACTTCACTGGCTTAAGTAAAATGGCTGTCATAACCAATTCAAAGTTAAAAAATACAATCTAATGCTTGTCCCGTTACATTTAGTCTCCAAGACCTACAGCCACTCCTTGCAAAGTTAAAAATACAGAAAACATTAATAAAAAAACCAAGTGTACAGATTTGTCTGCTGCAGTCTCGTGCCATCTCATGAACATCTTAAATGCAATAAGAAGCAAAGCCTCCCTACACGGCTCAAATATTACTTAAAACACTACCAAGCTTTAGTAGAAAAAGCACAAATGCTACAGGTTCAAGCACAGGAGAAGTTGTATAAACATGTATCGTACAAATCCATACATGGACCAATGGGATTACATGTTTTAATTTTATACTTCATAGGATTTTACTAGGCCAATGACTACAAGGGCCTTTTTAAGCCTAGCCATGCACTGCAAATCTGACAAGTTCTGATACCCTTGATAAGTGTAAGCAGGGGCTTGGGAGATTAAACCTTTACAAGCTGGGGCCTGGGAGATTAACCATTTATAGGTTGCCCTTGTCCATTAAAGAGACAGATGTCAAACCAGGATGAACTTCCTGTTCCCCATCCAACTGCCCAAGTTGCATCTGAATTGGGTTAGGGAGTAACTCTGCTTCACATGGATGGGGAGCCTGTTCCAGAGACTGGGTAGTCTCTGGGATACAGACCAGTCTCTCCAGTAGGTCCTATTTATATCACAGGTTAGGTTCAAATCTTTAGAACAGGTAATTCAGGTGCTGTTGGATTCGTGGATATGCAGGAGGTCAATCAGTGTGAGGTCTGACAATGCCTTGTATGCTAGGCATAGATCTCCCCTCAAAAGCCTGTAGGAACCAGAACTAGAAGCTAATAGAGCACCAGGGTTAAATGAAAAGGTCTCCATGAGCCCAGTTTTAAAATTAAGATCTGCTAGGTTATAGTGATTTTAGTGGTAGGCGTTCCCCTAAGTGGATATCTTACATTAAATGTTATTTTACATGTTGCTTTCATCGAATCTATTCTGTATTCTTTAGTACTTACTGGTACATATATACAATTTCCAATTGTGTTACGCAATATTACTATTGATTCCTCCACTAGCTCATCTTTCATTGAATTATACATCTTTTTACATACATACTTTTTGATTTTATATATATATATATATATATATATATATATATATATATATATATAAATATAAATATAAATATGTGTGTATACATATATATTACACACACACACACACACATATTATATGCACATATCCATAAACACACACACTATGTACCTACATACATATACAGGGGACAGAAAAAGTGTACACACCCCTGTTAAAATGCCAGGTTTTTGCGCTATAAAAAATGAGACCACAATAAATCATTTCAAAACTTTTCCCACCTTTAATGTGACTTATAACCTGTACAACTCAATTGAAAAAAAAATAAATCTGTTAGGGGAAAAAATATAAAAAATAAGCATACAATAAGCTGCCTGCATAAGTGTGCATACCCTTAAACTAATACTTTGTTGAAGTAGCTTTTTATTTAATTACAGCATTCCAACCTATACACATCCATTATACTGTTAGACCTGTCAAAGGCCTTTGACAGTCTCACACAACAAACTACTCCAGCAACTGACAGCAGTGGGCTGTTCACCAACCTCCGTACGATGGTTTTGCAGTTACTTAACCAACAGACAGTGTGTAAAATGGCAATGCTGCCTATTCTCAGTACCAATCCAACAAAACAGGAGTTTCACAAGGGTCCATCCCCAGACCCCTACTCTTTAATATATTCATTAATAACTTTCACATCACCTGTGATCATAGCACTTGAATTCAATATGCCAATGATTCAACTATCATCACCCCCCTCTGACAATATCCCTGATCTACTGAAAAAAAAAAAAAAAAGAGCACATTTACCTCTACAGTCATGGCTAAATGCACAACTACCGCTTAAACCCTAACAAAACCAAACTCTTACTTTTTCTCCCAAAACCAGCACATCAGAATTCAAAATATACTCCCATAATACTGAGATTCAAATTGTCACTAGCTCAAAATTATTAGTCACCAGAGACAACAAGCTCTCATACGACAAACACATTCTTAATGCCATTAAAAAACTCACTTCAAACTAGGAACTCTCTATAGACAAAAACTTCCTGAACCCAAACTAGGAACTCTCTTACAGACATAAAAACTTCCTGGACCCAAGTTCTAAAAAAACACTGGCAAACACCTATCTTATCCCCTTCTCTTCTCTACAGCACTCCTATATTCGCTAACCTGCAGCCGCCCTCAAAACTAAGCTTCAGTCTTGTTACTATAAAATTGCAAAATTTGCCACTAACTCATCCTACCGCACCAATCACTGCAGCACTCTCAAGGAACTAAACTGGCTCGAGTTCCCCCATTACCTCTTACCTACAACTAACTTGTTGCGTCTTTCGGCTTTTCCCGGTTAGGGGTCGCCACAGCGGAACTCTGGTCCGCTAATGATTGGTAGTTGATTTTAACACGCAGAGTTACCAGCCCTGACGCATAACCTTCAACGAAGGTACGCCCATTTCCGCATGTCTCCATGCAGAAGATGCTCTAGCTGAGAATCGAACCGGACAGCGTCTTACTGTGAGGCGACAATGCTACTGCAGCACCACCACTACTACAACTAACTATGCCACAAAAAATAATATACAAGCCTGATAGCTGCCCAGTCCTAAAAGACATCATCCACACCTATTGTACCACTAGAAATCTCCGCTCAAATGATAGGTAACTTATAGATGTATACAAACCTAAGAAAAAAGGTTCCCAAATGGGGTACTTAAGCTTTAGAAGACTTCAGGATTATTCAATTCGCAAACAAAAATTTAGGTAGCAGCTGACCAGCACTTGCAAACTGCTTCTGCTTCGGGCTCCTCTGCAAGAAAGACTAGTGTAATGGTGTTGGCTGCCTGTTTTTATACCCCTGACGTCAATCCTGGAGCGACAGCAACTGACGCAGAAATACTAAGTCTCTGGTATTCGGGCCGACTGAGAGCTACCTGCAGGCAGATAACCCAAGTGGGATGACCAACAGTGAAACACGAAGAACATCTACTTCTACAGTAGTATTGTGGTTTGGTATCTGATGACGTCTGTACTGGGATGAAAATGCAGTGAGAAAGGTAAGCATTAATACAGTGTTTTATATTATTGAAACGGTCGTTCGGTTTATTATTTTGGCATTCCATTCCTTCCAGTGCTAGCTTTGTGTTTGGATGTTTTTTTTTTTTTTTTTTTTTTTTTAGCACTTCTACTTCCTTTTTTTGTGTTTTATTTGTGGTATGTATGGAGGAGATAGAAGTATCGAGCAGTTCCATAACAGAGGAGACTGGGGTAAAAAAAAGAAGTTATGAATTTGCTAGTCAGTTGACAGTTAGTGAGCTTGCTCACTCAGACATGCTCTAAATTAATGGATTTTACGTTGCCATCAGTGTCTCATGTTCTAAGATACCCCCTAACCAAGATTACTAGAAAATCAGCCAATCAATATTTCATTTTCACTTCTAATTTCCTGCCTGTGTATCTCAACACAAGTTACAGCTCTTATCTATTCAAGGCAAGGGCAATAAAGCTCTACTATGCCCACTCCTACACCCTCGGTTCAGTCTTTTAAATCAGAAAACCTTGCTTTGCTAACGTAGGAAATTCAGAGTGACAAGAGATCTGAAAAAGCAGAAAAAGTACAGTAATGCATATACATTCAACATAGGGTTTACTATCAAAATCTCAATGTTAGGGAAAAAAGTACAAGTCGGCATTGAATTCCTGCATATTAAGTAGGTGAAAGTGTCGAATCTGCTTAACGAATTCAGCAGATTTGACATTTATGGCGAACATTGAATGTGATGTCTGTACAGGTGCAAAGTCCTACACTGGAATTCACATTTTAGCAAGGGGGAGCCCCTTACACTCCCTGCAAGCTACATATTCCAACTCAAGAGATCACACTACAGTGAAGAAAAGGATACATTTCCCAATTTGCACTTCACCATCATCTCTGTTCACAACATCGAGCACATATTAATGAATGCACAGTGGCATTCACTGATATGGACTCTTGCTCAATTAACGTTTGGAAACACTGGAATCGGCCATCTGACATTCCCATGTTCACAGAACCTCAATTCCAAATTTTGATAGTAAACCTCAATATAGTCACACATCACATTATGTTTAGTGTCTAGACAAAACTAAATACCAACCTTTTGGCTCAACTTCCCAAGATTTTAGCTGTCCCCAGAATGTGGCTGAGCTTGTCAGCTGACCCAGTAGATACTCCGCTAAGTGGGATTATTTGGTTAGATGATCACCAGGTGTACATCCTTAGAGGCTAAATCAATCCCACCCCACCCCCAGTGCTTAGTCAAGGACCTGCTGTTCAGACTGCCTATATTCTTTTGTTCTTGCTAGTTAAAACTTGATGCCTATGAACATAATGAAGGTGAAAACTCACACTTGTTTTGTAAAGTAAGAGAGAAGACTGGCAGTGTGACTAACCTGGTTAAGAGTTGGTTCAAATGCCAACTTCACCACAAAGGAAAGATTAGTTCTAAGGCTTATTCAGTCTCTGACAAAAATGGTACGTGGCTCTCTGTACATTATGGCATGAACCTCGGAAACCCTACTGGCCATCAAGAAAAAGATTTTACAAGAAAAAAAGTGCAACTGAGGAACTGGGAATAAATTTAACACTTCCACTACCACAAATTAAGGTTTCAAGGCAGAAGACCTGCTTTCCTAAGCAGTTTCAACTATATGATGCCCTGAGGAATAGCTTTACTGGACAATGGACAATGAGGGGAAGGGTCCAGAAGGATGGCAAGTTGAAATAACAAATACGTGCATATTAAAATACATTAAATGTACTCCAAGACTTTAGTCTCTGTAGCTTTAGTGGAAAGGATGTTTCTTGGTTCAAACTACAAAACCCACCCCCTTTCCATTCAGCCAAATACAAATATTTACAGCCAAGCCTTCTGGCCACTTACAGAAATGTGCAACACATCCTCCCAAAATGGCCTTGAATAAAATCAAGCTGAGAGTATTTATATTACTAGGATTCAGGCTCTTGAGGCTGGGATGCACCACTAACCCTTCTTCCTGGGTCATAACAGCACTGGCTTGTGTGGGAGTCCTCTAGGTCCTTTTCTGATATTCTAAAAAAAAAAAAAAAAATAGGAGAATCAGTGGCTGCCTAGGCCATAGAAAGCAAAAAGAAAGTGGTTTAGCCAGTCTACTCTAGCTTTCCACATTGCCAAGAAGTTACAGAACTAGTGGGAAACTTCTCTGCAAGAGCATACAGAAAACACTTGCAGCCCATACTTCTTTTGCAGGTGTACCTGTAACTTCAGCTGGCAAATCTCCCTTCAGGTAAACAAACCTCTGCTGTCCCATACTTTGTGATTAGATCCTACAACATGTTAAAATCCTGTTTCTATTTATGATGGATGGTAATGGACCTGCTCAGACCAAAGTGCAGTAACAGATGAGCTAAGAGGATACAATACAAGTCTGTACCTGAAGACCCTTTAGGTGAGAAGTTATACCTCAAGTCTATCATTACTAAACTGGTATAGTCCAGGAGTAATTTCAGGGTTCTTAACTGCCAAACTATCTTGAAACTCTTAGTGCAAAGGATAAAAGGGATTACTTCCTTTACAATGACACATATCCTTATCAATGGAGGGCTCCATATATCCAGCAGCTGTATGGATGCTCAAAACTACAGCCAAGGCACCCGTGGTTAAGGTCTGGATGCCCTCTGAGATCAGAAGTGGTATCTACTGACCTCTTAGCCTCCGCTGGGACCACTACCAGGATTTCTTCATAACTGAGGAAATCTGGGCAGTGTATTGTTGAGTATCTGTGGTGTCCCCACAGGCTTTTCAGTAAATAATGGATCTTCATGTGCATACTGACCCAATGAACCAAGAATATGGAAGCAGACATGTAGCTCAGTGCCCTAAGAAATACCAATAAAGCATTGCTGTTCTTCTGGCTATGGTTCTGAAATTACTGCCTCAATTGTAAAGACCCGTTTTTTGGGACAGAAGACAAACATACTTACTGCAACAATCCACAAAACATTTCCATGCAAAATTACCTCCTCCCATTTACCTATACTCCTCAAATGGCAAGGACCCTCTCCAGCTATCTGACATCTTGCACAAGGCAGTGTGCGCAAAACAAAAACAAAAAAAAAATGAAACTTCTTAGGGGCAAGCTCCCAAGCAGGATAGCATTCATTAGAACCCTGGGATAGGTTAAAGGAGGGGAGCAGCAATGGAAATGAAACTATCGATGTAGCTCTATCATTGCAGGATGTCACTTTTATGCGAGTCTTTAAGCGTTTCCTCTTCATCACCTCTAGGATAGAGTCCCAAGCTCATCTTGGATGATTCTTCATGGAAGAAAACACGGACAAACGGCAGTTCTGAACAAGGACCTCAACCTGGAGACTTTCAGAGATGCCATGTAGCAGCACACAAATATCAGTTACGAAAGTTTTAATAAAGACCTGCAAGGTGGCCACAGATCCAGTAGTATCAGTATTCAGAATTTAGTCAAGGGCTTGCTATACTTTTAACAGAAATGTATGCAATGTGAAAGCCAAACAGCTAAGATTTTCTTTAGCATTAATTTTCCTTCAAAGCATTGTGCAACTTATCAAAGAGGTCAAATAACTTTGTTCTATACAAATAAAGCCAGCTATTTGTGGACATCCATGCAGTGTAATGGATATCCACTATGAGGAGTATAATTAGGGAAGAATACTG
>NC_056743.1:1255045504-1255053134 GCF_019279795.1 Protopterus annectens
AGGACAACACTTACAACTCAGATACCCTTCTGGCAGAGACTTCCAAGACAGCAACTTTAAAGACACCATAGCTGTAGGTTCAAAAGGACAACTAAGCACCTGGAAGTGTCAAGAGGAGGATTCCCACAGAGGTACCAGATCTAGACTAGGGGGCCAAAACAAAAAGCTGCTGGAGTCCACTACAACACTGTCATATGAAACTTTGCCACAGGAGGTAGTCAGATAGAAGCTGTTTTATTCCCAAGGAGCTGCAGACCCACAGACAGAACCTGATGAATGTGCAATTCCTGCCAGTGACGGGAAGCTGACCAAACTCCCATTGCCCAGGCTATCAGAGTCCATATCCAAATGACAGTCTATAAATTCCAACACTTGCACTGGTTGCAGGCTGGACTTTTCGTGATTCACTGTAATGCCTAAAGACAGACACAGCTGAGGTTAAGAAGCATCAAGATTTATGAGAGATGCTTTCATGGAAGTGATGGGAGTCAATTGTCCAGGTGAGGTTCTCTGCAACCCGAGCCAGGCTGCCACTACTACCACCCATTTGATGAAACCTGGGGATTTGTGGCAAGACCAAAGGGTACAGCTTGAAACTGGTAACGACTGGCCTCCAGCAGAAACTGCAAAAATCTCCTAGACTGCCTCTCTATTTTTATGTGATGGCAGGCATCCTTGAGGTCTTTTCAAAACACATCCAGTCCTCAGGACAGGTGGAGTGGACTGCACTGTGACTATCTGGAACTTGGTGTGTTTGACAAAGTAGTCCAATTGGTCTGAAGTCTTTGCTCTTCTTTGGATCCACAAATAATCTGGAATAGTCCCCAGATCCTCACTCATCTGGTGGAACGTTTTAGATGACCCTAGTCTAGCAGCTTTTGGATCTCAAATGCTGCGACCTTTCTCTAAAGGTCTGGAAGAGATTTTTGAGAATCCTTTGGAGTACACAAAAAGGAAATCATACAGCCTCTGAGCACAACTCTCAACACTCATGCATCTGAGGTGATGGCTTCCCAAATGCTCAAGGTGGACAGTCAAGTGCCTCTAGACTGCCTCCAGAGTGTGGTAGCAGGGCAACAATTCAGGTGCACTGAAAAGGTAGACAGATCCATGGAAGCCTTGGTTCTGCAGACCACCTCTTCCACATGGGTGGCATCTATTATAGTTTCCCCACATCTGCTGCAGGGAGAACCTTCCACAGGAGTATCCTGGAGAGGCTGCTATCCCTTATGAGGAGAGAGGTTTGCCTCCTGATACCTGGAGTAGGATCATGGAGGACAGCAACGCACACTCCTATGGTGGAGTCTTTCCATCCTGTTCACTACTGGTTAACATCTACTTGACCTTTTGGCCAAAATGGGGAGAGCCAGTGAACACAGCATTGATGAAGGATGCTTTAAAGTAGACTGCAAAACTGTAAAACGCATTCAGGCATGTCGGCACACGTTATGGACTGACTGCAGAGCTGACAAGTGAGCCTCCAGAGTCTTGATTCTCGGGGGACTGATGAGTCTTCACCACATTTGACACTTCTGACACTAGGCTCAAGTCAAGTCTTGTCAAATGAGCGAAGTAGATGACCACATGGAATGCAAAGATTGCTGAATTGTACATGTGCTTTCCCAAATCAGTCCAGACCCCAAGACTCCTTTGTTGGGTGGATGTACTGGCGAACTCTCATTAAATATCTTTTTTTCATAGCAGCCACTACCAGAATAGCATCAACTGCTAAACAGTTACTCCAGTGGAGGTCTATTCCTTAAGTGGAGGTAAACTCCTACCAGGCTCCTTGGGAACTGGTTCCACCACACTGGGTTTCCTCCAAGATACCAGGTCAATAACACCGTTGGGAGGAGGGAAGAACTACCCAGGATGTGATCAGCCCATGCCAAATGCCTTAATGAAAACAGAATCCTCCAGAGAGGACTTCTGCCATCCTTGACACAGTCTTAGTAACTCCATAAGACTGCCAAAGCAGACATCTTTGTGTGGGCATTTGGAGAGCCCTCCCCTTCATCAAGGTCAATACCCCTGGTGAAGGATTCGGAGAAATAAAAAGATATGAACTTAACATAACTTGGCATCTGTGTTACCCTATGTCATTATTCATCACTCTTGGGTCTTTGATCCAACATCGGATCTAAGCCAGCAACTTTTTCCATAGACAGCTTCAAGGCTAGAGTTCCACCTTTTTCCCATACAGGTTCATAAGTGTTAACTAGGCTAACGACCACACGGGCCTTTTTAAGTCTAGCCATGAATCCCGAATGTCTGACAAGTTATGACACCCTTGATAAGTGTAAGCATGAACTGGGGAGATGAACCACTTACAGGTTACCTGTTTGCATTAGAGACAGATGCAAAACCAAGATGAATTTCTGGTTTCCCATCAAATTGTCCAAGTTGCACTTGGGTTAGGGAGGAACTCTGCTTCATGATACATACCTATCTCCCCATCACAGGCAAAAGTTTAAGTCTTTAGAATGGGCAATTCTGGTACTATACGTTTTGTGGATATGCAGGTCCATCAGAGGGGGTTTGACAATACCCTGCATGCCAGGCATAGATCTCCACTCAAAAGCCTGTAGGAAACAGAATACATGGATAGGGCCTTGAGGTGGTCAGCATAGGACATATTACTTATGCCATGTATTCTTTTAGTGAGGAACTTCTGTGGACATTCCAGTTATTGGATATGCCTGGTTAGGTACATACCAAAGGGGGCACTGTACTCAAGGATAGGTTCATAGGTTCGAATTAATACAGAATACAGTGGAACACGGAGTTCCTTGGACTTGGATGCCATACCTTTGTTTATAAGTTGAGCAACATAGAATGATTTCCTCACCACTGCAGACACGTGATGATCAAAGGCTAGATTACTATGCATGTGTGTCCCTAAGTCTCAGAGTACTGGGTCAACTCTAAAAGGTGTGTTGTCAATATGATAGTTACCACGGATGGATGACTTCCCCAAGGATACTATTATGCATTTCTTGGCATTTAGTTTTGGTCCATGGCTCGGACACCAGCTGTTTGTGTCTTCCCCTCCTGGAGAACATTTGTGTCCGTATGAGATTCAATGATGGCTCCTAATTTGCAATCATCTGCAAATTTAGGAAGCCAGAGATCACAGACATCGGCCTTGACTTCTGAGAAGTAAATAACAAAAAGGAGCGGTCCAAGGACTAATCCCTGGGTGACTCCACTTGTGACTGGCCTCTTTGTAGAGGTGGACTCCCCAATTCTAAATTCCTGGGTCCTGTCTGAGCCAGTCGACTATCCACTGGGTGACATACAGGTTTGTACCTAACCTCTTGACTGGGTCAATAATGCCAGAGTGGGGTACTGTGTCAAATGCCTTAGCCAGGTCAAGGTAGGCAGTGTGAATAATTCTGCCCTCATCCACTGCTTTGGTGACCTTCTCAAAGAAGTCCACCAGGTTGAGTAGGCATGATCTACCCCTGACTAAAACAAACTGGGAGGTTTACTATATCTATCATCTCCATGATAATTCTTTCCATGGCTTTACATACACAAGACTAGTGAGACTTATGGGTCTGTAGTTTCCAGGGTCTGTAGACAGCCCACCTTAGTGCAAAGGGATGACTGTTGCCTTTCTCCATTCATGAGGCAAGAAGCGTTTGGAGGATATAGTTAAATAGTCATTCCAGAGGCCCTGATAGGTCATGTTTCATACTATTTAGAAGGCATCCTGGGATTTTGTCTGGGCTCACTGATGCAGTGTTCTTGGTCTTACTGAGAGCATTAAGGACCTGCTCCCTAGTGATAGTAGGGGAAGTCATATTTGATTATATTTCCCGAGGGAAGGTTGAGGGTGAGAGAGAGGAGCAAAGTTGGAGCTGAATTTATCAGGCAGGAGGTTGGCTATATCTTCTGGATCAGTATAGGCGGCTCCATTAACAATGAGATCTGTACACAACTGTGTATTGCCTTTGAGGTTGCGGACATAGCTAAAGAATGCTTTGTGGTTGGCCTTGGCCTGGGAGGCCAAATTTGCCTCAAATTTGGGTTTGGCAGACTATTTGTCCTTTGAGTTGTTTGTTTAGTTTGATGAGAATGCTTTTAACCTGCTGGGTGCTATGCCTCCTAATTTTTGTCATGATTTTCTTCCTCCTGTTATACAGCCGATTCATTTTGAGGTTCCACCAGGGTGGCTTATTTTTTTTAGTTAGTTCTGTACTTCTTCCTAATGGGTACAACTGCCTCTATACAGCTATTAACATGCTTGTACAGGATTTCTGCGAACAGTTCTGCATACCATGATACATTGCTGCCCTCTGACCCTTCAGATTGAGTTTGTCCTACGCTAGAAAGCAGCTAAGACAGACCATTACCACCAGATAGGAAATCTCCACATCTAGATACTACAGAACAGGGGACAGAGGGAGGGATAGTGATGAAAAGTGACACAGGATAACACAGATGCCAAGTTATGGTAAATACATAAGTTATCTGATATCATTCATGTCACTATTCCTCACTCTTAGGCCAAAGTCCCCAGCTACACTGAATGGCAGGTGGTCTCACAGAAGAACATGCCAAAGAACTGTGGAGCCGAAGGACGCCCTGTTCCGGGAGACAATATCAAGTTTGCAATGACTAACAAAGGTGTGAGAAGAGGTGGCTGCCGCACAAATGTTATCTATGAAATGACGTGCAAGATGGGCAGTTGACGTAGCCACTGACCTAGCTGAATGAGCTCTAATTGGACCTGGTAACAACACTTTGGAAGAATAAGCAAAGTAAATGCACATCGAAATCCAACAGGAGAGTTATTTTGGACACCGCCCAACCCTTCCTGTTGAGAGCATGCTACAAAAATAGTTATTCAGACCTGCGGAAACCCTTTGCCCTGTCTAAGTAGAAAAAAATAGTCTATGCATATCTAACGTATGCAAGAAATATTCCCCTTTATTAGCAAAATTTAGGAAGAAAACTGGCAAATGGATCGATTGATTCAGGTTCTCTTCTGTGGCAACCTTAGGCATTAATGAAGGATTAGTTCGAAGTGCCACTCAGTCTTTATAAAAAACCATCAAGGGCGGTTTTGAAAGAGCCCGCAAAACAAACCCTTAGCTGAAGTTACGGCTACTAGAAAAGCCATCGTCCATGACAAGAACTTGATACTGCATGTTGCCGCAGGCTCAAAGACTGTGTAAGAGACTGCAGCAAAAAGGAGAGGTCCCAAGGAAGGGAAGAATCTTTGACAGGAGGTCATAAAAGAAAAACCCATTTTTGGAACGCTTTACACTAGCGAGAGAAGGCAGATAACTTGCATACACGGAAGTTGGAGATAGCTGCCAATTGCACTTTTGATGGTAGAGAAGACAGCTCCATCAAGAAACAGAAGAGACAAGAAAAGCAAGATATCTGAAATGGAAGTAGAAGCGGGAAAGATTGGGCTGTTTAGCCCAAATAGAAAACATTTTCCACTTAATGGCATAAATCGTTCTGGTTGAAAATTTCTGAGATACCAGGATAATGTTCTTAACAGAAGATAGCCTAGGACTATTCAGAATTACTCAGTGGACAAACCATGCCATCACATGAAGAGCCTGTAGTATGGGAATCAGAAGCAGAGAGGGATGGGAAATTAGATCTGGAATGGGATCTAGTACCCAAGGGGAGTACTTCCAATGAGACAGAAGGGGGAACCACACCTGCAGAGGCGAAAACAGCAGCTATCAAAATGGCCTCGAGGCGTTGGGGTTTCTGCCGTACTCTGGGAATGAGCGGCAAGGGTGGATAGGCATAAAGGAGACCCAGGGGGCAATCATGGACCACAGCATCCCTGGGAGACTTCCTGCTTGGGAGAATCAGGGAGAAATATCAGCTGCATTTGTGATTGACAGATGGAGCAATCAGGCCACAGCTCGGCTGACTCCAGTGAAGGCTCTCTTCTGCCACAGACGGGTTCAAGGACCACTCTTGAGGACTCTGAATTGCCCATCTGAGTCTGTCTGCCAATACGTTGGACTCACGGGGAATGTGAGTTGCAATGTGAAAAAAAGCCTATTCCCACACTCATGGCCTCGTGACAAAGTAAAAATGAACATGTGCCCTCTTCCTTGCTGACGTACCACACAACAGCCATGTTGTCGGTGTGAACTGCAAAGGTACCCAGAGGAAGGCAGCCCTGTAAGGTTTGTAATGAGAAGAGAAATTACAGTTGTGTACACTTACCATAAATGTAGAGTGTATTCACTGCTGTAGTTATCACATTTGGGTTATCTGTTTGCAGTAGCCCTCAGTCAGCCTGATTAACAAAGTATTCGGTACTGCTTCGGTTGCTCTCCTTCCGTGATGTCAGGGGTACAAAACATGCAGCCGACACCATTACATCAGTTTTTCTTGCCCCAGAGGTCAGGCACCCCCTTAATGGGAAGCAAAAAAAAATTTAATATATATCTATATATATATATATATATATATATATATATATATATATCTATATATATATATATATATATATCTATATATATACATCTATCTATCTATCTATATCTATCTATCTATATCTATCTATCTATATCTATCTATCTATATCTATCTATCTCTATCTCTATATCTTTTTTTTTTTTTTTATATTTATACTATATATATATATATATATCTATATATATATATATATATATATATATATATATATATATATATATATGGGTTTACTTAATTTCTCCTTACTCCACCCAGGTACTAACACCCCATGCCCAACCACAGATAAAACCCCCTTGAGACAGCTACGTTATTCAAAACATACTTCATAGACACCATCACCAACCAAACTACTACCCATCTCCCCTGACACTTCAAATTCTCCACCCGTCCACTACACCTCAAACACACCCATCCTCTCCATCTCCCATCACCACTTCCACCACCAAAAAACTACTTCATAAACTCAAACCTTGCATTAATGCTCCTGACTATCTACCTGCAGAATACCTACAACTAGCTGCCCCTTCAATAGCCTACGCTATCAACATTCTCCTTAAAAGCTCTATTCAAGAATCCTGTATACCAGACATCTGGAAAAAATGATTCGTCATTCCTCTACATAAAGGCGGCAACAACTTTTAACATTTCAAACTTCCGTCCATTGCCATTCTTTCCCCTATCTCTAAAATATTAGAGAAGTGCATCCATACACAGCTCAATCATCTAGTTAAACACCAACTGCTTTCTCCCAAAGAGCATGGCTTTAGGCCTGGACATAGCATCAATACCACCCTCATCTCCTTCTTAGACACAGTAAACAGAGCCCGTGAAACTGGCTCCTCAGCCTTGGCTCTCTTTCTCGATCTAAGGCATTCAACACCACTTCTAATTCCCTACTGCTCTACAAACTCTCCAACCTTAATCCCCCCCAACTCTACAATGGTTTACTAACTACTTCAAAAATAGGCAACAATCCTCTAAATGGCAAAACTCTTCCTCCCCTTTCATTACTGACAACAAAGGTGCCCTTCAATGATCTATTATAGGCCCCCTCCTCTTTATCATATTCATCAATAACTTCCAAAGAACCATTACTCATAGTACCATCATCCAGTATACTGATGACCCTACTATCATCTCCTCCTCAAAATCTCTCAAATTACAGCAA
>NC_056743.1:1255053634-1255084941 GCF_019279795.1 Protopterus annectens
TTTTTATCTAGCTCTTCTGTTACCCTTTTTGAGGTATTTAATCATATACCATTGTTGGCATCCCTTCTCCCTTACCCTTGTGGTAAATTTCTCTAACCATTGTTGGTATTCCCTTTCCTTCCTTTCTTTGTCCTTTAAAAAAAAAAAAATCTTTCTCTGTCATACATCTCTGTAGTTCCACAGTGCTGTCTACTAAAGTTGTGCCGTTGGCACAGATTATCATTTTGGCATTGAGCACTACGGCACAGACAGTGCATCTCCAAATTTTGTCTCCCCTGGTGCCGTCCAGTGATTTTAGCTTCGGCACTGACAGCGGCACTGTCTACAGCTTTTCCTAGCCCAGAAAAACTGACTCTCCTCAAGTGTCCACCAAGACTGGTGGTGATAGAGCCTCAGACCCGATATTCTCCAAAGGTGGATCCGTTTCCTGGGGCAGCAGTTCAACCCCTTGTAGCACGGACCGATTCCCCCCTCGGGAATATCCACTAGATCAACCAGGAGCCTTTTGAGCTTGATGTGGTGCATCTTGTTGATCAGCTGCTTATAAGTAGAGGGATTACTACACCATCCAAAACCCCCCTCCCATTGGGAGTTGGGGGTACTTCTCCATGGACTCCAGCTTACTCTTCTCCTTCGACCTTGGAGCAGGCATCAAAGTCCCTGGAAGAAATGTACGTTCTGGTACCCATGACTACGGTTCCACTGGTGGGACCTCTCTGTGGTTATGGAGTCGACCCTTTGGTTTAGTCAGAACCGAGCCTTTCTCATTATCACGGTTGGACTGCGACTTCTCTGGTTCTGGGAGCGGCTCTGAATTTTTTCTACAGCGCCGTCCTCTGTTCCATGGGTTCTCGCGGTACCAGCTTCTGTTGAGACTCCATCTCTGGGACTGGTTCGCTGGAGCGGGGTGTGACCCCAATTCAGAGGTCGTCTTTCTGTGTTCCGGGCTCCCATCCTTCTTCAGGTGGGCCTGCATTCTAGGCGATGGAGAGGGTACTTGCCACTGCTGGCAAACCGTCGATGTTGGACTACCATGGACTCTTCCCTTTCAGCCGTAACACAAGCCACCGTTATGGGGCATCGAGCACAAGAGCCTCAGAAGACCATATCACAGGGTGCCTCTTCTGAGTCCTCTACAGAACCCACCCCTCCTTTCGAAGGACCTAGGAAGAAATTGTGCAAGAGGAAGCATGTCGATTCCCCCAAAGAATCTCTCACTGAGGGTACGGACTACGATGAAGGGGAAGGGTCCCCACGTTCACCCCCTAAACATGTCTTCCTTGGAGACCTCCTTGAAATCTTAAAACAGAGGGATGATTGGAAGCCGTCCAACCCTTCCTCTGAGGAATCTGTCTTTCTGCAGGCTTTTTGTGCTCGACCCTCTTGAGTGACTCCACCTGTAGACGAGCTGGTACAGCTCATGGTGCAGAGGGCTTGGAAGAATCCTGACACTGTCAAACTGATCCCGAAGAGACCTGATAAATTTTATCATCTATCAAACACAAATCCTGACACTGTCAAACTGATCCCGAACAGACCTGATAAATTTTATCATCTATCAAACACAAATCCCCTGAACCTGGATAGAGTAACCAACGATAAAAGTATAATGTTCCAAAAAAAGCCGAACAGCTCGTTGGAATACACACGGCAAAACAACACTTTAATAAAAAATAGTAAAAATATAAAACGTGAACGCTTTCACAGAGTCCTCTCTGCTTCCTCAGACATACTACAGTAACTGCTGCTCTCGTTTAAATAGATACATCTAAGTCATATTCAATCAGGTGACAGTATCTTGATTGAATAAATAAAAGTTTAAAAGGCATACACTATACAAGCAATCAAATCATATAAATAATGGACTAAAAATGTGTGTAAAAAAAAAAAAAAAATCACTGTAAAAGCATGCTGTATAGAGTTAGTGTTTTGCCGTGTGTATTCCAATGAGTTGTTTGGCTTTATTTGGAACATTATACTTTTATTGTTTGTTACTGTATCCAGGTTCAGGGGATTTGTATTTGATAGTTTCGTATTTTTACCCTTGTCTGGACATGGCAAATGAATATGAGGTGACAAACTATGCCAAGGCAGCCACGAATGTGGGGCCGAAGGATCGAAGGAATAGCCAGATGAAGCTGAATGAGAGACTGAACTCAATACTAAACCCTGCTGGTAATCCTTTACTTGCTGAAGGTGTACTGCGACAAACTGACATTCACTCTAACACTGATAATAATCAATCTGAGAATTTTTTGAAGAGCTTTAGAAATCTTGAGCATAAGCTATATAGATATAAGCACCTTCAGTGGCAATGTTTTCACCTAGAAGCATCGCTAAAGTTTAGAATTGCACCCAGAGGTCTTAGAGTGTTAACAATGCCCAGTTATGGACATGCATACCCTGATCTCCTCAAACACTGGCAAAGTCTTAACCTAGAATGTAGTGCTAAGTATGTGCAGCTTCTTATAAATTACTTTAAACCAGAAGATGAGCTGCTTAAAGGAAGTTAATATACTGCGCAATGACATCTTTGATGCATTTTGTAGTGAAATAATAGCTGACAAGATTGATCCGCTACATGAACATATCAACCGATATGAGAAACGTCTCTAGCGCTAAAACTAAAAAAATACACTCTTGACCCAAAAACATAAAGGTACAATAGTGCTTGAAAAAGACAATTAAACCCAATAAAAGCACTATTCATTGAGAGTCCAAAAACCTTCTACCAAAATTAAGCGCTTTCGTCAGTTAAAACTTGACTTCATCAGAATTCACTAGAAGTTTTAATATACAAACTGCTATTCAGTGATTGGTTAAATATTTTCACAATTAGCAAACCAAATACACCAATTAAGATTTAAAGTACCAAGAATTAATGTTTAAACAAAACGAAGATTAAGATTTAAGTTAAAATTCTATGTTTCTTAAAAACAATCAATGCCATAAAAGAAATATTGTAATGATGTACAAAAGAAAGAAAATACACTAATTTCAAAAATAATGTTTATTGTATATATACATGTTTTTCTCTATTTAAACATGTTCTGCCCTCTCTTTCAAAATTGGTGCCAAATTTAAATATTCATTTAGGCCAGGGGGAGAATTTGCTGCAAGCTTGAGTTGACGCATCAATTCCTTTTTCAATAATATATTTTGCCAATCTCCCCTCTGGCTTCCAAATGTACACAATCTAGAATAACAAAATGAAAACCTGTGTAATTATTACATATTATACTGTGTTTGTACAAGGCATTTGTGACTTGTTTTTTATGTCGTACAAATGCTCATAAATTCTTGTCTTGAGAAGCCTCACATTCTTCCCAATATAGAAGGAGCTGCAGGTGCTTAATTTTGGTATCACAATAAAGAAGGTTTTTGGACTTGCAACGAATAGTGCTTTTATTGGGTTTAAAACTAAATGATTTTGAACTGGGCAATGTGTTCTCCTGGAACAGAGAGAGGAATACACAGGAAACACTTAGACAACAACCAGGAAGTGGGCGTGACTACACCAGCAGTGAGCAGAGAGGAACAGCAGTGACAAGCACACTGCATATAGATGCTGAGAACTCCATTTTTAGTGACTTACAGCCCAGTAAATCAACTTCAGATGCTGCAACTAGTGTTGGTGCCAGCACTTCTAAGGGTACAGCAAAAACAACTAGAAGTGATGAAATACCAGTTAAACCAAAGAATACAGCACTGACCTGTTAGCTACATAAACAATGCTAGAGATTCCAGCATTCAGGAATGCTCTTCCAAGAATACAAATGGTACTTTTTTGTTAGAAAAACCTTTCCCAATACGAGGGAGGTCACGCAATTGCCCCCAGTATGGCAAGACACAGAGACCCCACAGTGTGGACGACCAGAACAAGTTCCTGAAGAGAAGCAAACAGGTTTGATTTTTAATATTTCCTCCATTTCTTTGACTGAAGCACAAACAACTTTATTGAACAGAGGCTTGGGTTTTGTTCCTGCCCAGAGAGTAGACTTGGTGAATGTGTTATAAGAACTGAAGCTATTTGGCAGGACACTGATTTTAAAAATTATTTTTCAGGGTGGATCCAATGAATATAACGTTTTTAAAAAATCTAGTACTTTTGTTCCTCCCAGTAATTCTGGGATTGATTTATTCATTGATGTGTGTGAAAAACAACTAAGGAATGTGCTTGGTAATGAAGCTACCAATGTTTTTTATAATTTATCTAAATGTGAACAAGCGTTAAACAACTTAAAATGCTTTAAAAGTCTTGTAATACGCCCAGAAGATAAAGGTGGAGGAATTGTTTATTTTAGATGGAGACAAATATATTGCAAGTATGTTGGTACATTTAAGTAACACAGATACCTATTGTGAGATTTCTGCAACTCATGTTAAAGCCATTACAGATAGACTGCGAGTTTTTTTGTTTGATATGTTAATAACGGGCATGATTTCTGGGCCACTACTTCAGTATAGAGTATCCAGTGACTCCAATTATGTATGGTCTACCAAAAGTTCATAGAAAGTCTACCCATACGATCTATAGTATCTAGTCGGGGGTGGGCGACAGAACTACTGTCGATATGTTGAGAAAATCCTGCATCCTATACTTAAGGAATGTACTACTGTCTTATTGGACACACTAAAGATTTTTTGAGTGATCTAAGTGTACATTTGGGGGGTATAGATGACCAATGTTGGCTTGTTGCTTTCAACATAGAGTCCCTTTTCAGTTATTCCCCATTCTTGGGGTATAGACAATGTAAGGGAACTACTTAATAGAAAAGGGATAGAAAATACCAAAATTCGACTTGTTTGTACCTTACTTGAGATCATCCTAGAAAATAATATCTTTGTATTTGACGACAAGTTTTATATACAGAAGGTTGGCATGGCTATGGGCACTGCCTTTGCCAAATAGCTATGCCAACCTAGCACTTGTACAATGGGAAACTGAGAATATTTTGACAGGTAACGTTTTTGCCAAGTCTATTATATGGTACATGCTTTTTGACGATATTTTTTTGTTGTGGCATGATAACAGACAATTTGCAGCAATTTTAAAATTTCATTAATACCATTACTCCCTTTTTGAATTTCACATACAAATACTCAGAGAAATAGAGTTTTTAGATTGTAAAGGTTACAAGAGACACAGTTGTGTTCATACCTCCATGTACAGGAAAACCATTAGAAAGAGTAATGTTCTACATAGTAGTATCCATCCTAACTACACTAAAACCAATGTGATCAAAGTACAGATAGATGCATGAGGCTATATAATGATAGTTTGTCCCAGGCACTTACTCTGTTAAAACATGAATTTATTGAAAGGGGATATAAAGCCAGCGATACAGACAAACAAATTGAAGTGGCTTGGAATGAGAGAAGAGAGAGGTACACGCCCTATTATGATAGGACGAGAACCAACCAGGATAACCAAAGTAACTATGCCGCCAGTGCCACAGTAACCAGGAATCTAGAGAATGATGTATTACATATTCCATTAACATTTGCAAGTAATATCAGTACAGTCTGTGATGTAATTAAAAATAATTGGGGCATATTGTTAAGATGTGGATGAACTAGAAGGTGTTATAGAGGCTACACCATAGTTTACCTTTAAAAACAACACGTCACTAAAAAGATAGTTGTGCTATAAGAAGTTAGATGGAGACCACGATGCAAGGTCTGATAGGCTAGGTACCTTTCCGTGTAGAAGGTGTACAGCCTGCCCCTTCATATTTGGAGGGGGGCAGTATGCACACCCGACTAGAAAGTTCAGCATTGATACACGCATTTATACAGACTGTCCTAGTAAGAATGTTGTATACTTTGGTCTCTGTACAAAATGCCCAGCCTACTATGTAGGCAATACTAATCGGCTGCTCAAAGTTAGAGTCCTAGAACATGCAAGAGACATTAAAAATAAAAGAGAAGTGTGTTGGTGATTCATGTTATAAAGGAGGGGGAGCCACACACCTTCAAATTTTTAGTGTTACACATCATACAAGATGATAAGAGGTGGGAACATGAACAACAAGACCGAAGCCTCAGAACAAGAATGGATAATTAGATTTCAGGCTGACAGACCACCTGGACTAAATAGCAAGGTTTCACTGAAACCTTTTCTCAGGAACAGGGCTTTGAAACATTGATTATTATGTTTGGTCACATCTAATATTTATACATATATTTTACATGTTTTATCACTATCTAATTCTATAGAGCATGCTTTTACAGTTTTTTTACACATTTTTAGTCCATTATTTATATGATTTGATTGTTTATATAGCGTTTTATATAGTGTATGCCTTTTAAACTTTTATTCAATCAAGATACTGTCAACTGATTAAATAATGATACATCTAGGTCATATCCAAACTAGAGCAGCAGTTACTGTAGTATGTCTGAGGAAGCAGAGGGGACTCTGAAAGCGCTCACGTTTTATATTTTTACTATTTTTTATTAGTGTTTTGCTGTGTGTATTCCAACGAGTTGTTTGGCTTTTTTTGGAACAAAATTTTTATCACCCCTGGAAGAGAATCCACACTGGTCTAAGGGTCTTCCATTGGATGCTATGGTGGTGGCGGCTGCTACAAGAAAAGAGCTGTCAAGAGGAGAGCCAGATGGTGCACCCACCTAACAGGGAGTCCCAGGCAGTGACTCGACTAGGGGACAGAGTGTTTGCATCATCAACCTTTGCTATTAGGTCCTTGAACTGTCTATCTTTGCAATTAAAACTATGGCACATTTTACTGGGCTCCATAGAGATCTAACTTCTGAACTATCTGGAACCTTAGTAGGACAAGTGTCCGACAAGGTACACTACAAAGTTGCCTTGCAGCTAGCTACCCTGGAATCTGTATCTAACTCGTACATGTGGTTAATATCTCATGCAACCGAAGGGGCGGCCAGAGCTGCAGGTTCAAGCGTAGTCATGAGACGCCACGCTTGGATGCACCTGTGCAATTTCGCGGATCTCTCTAGTCTTCCTTCCTTAATGTTCCTGTGGAAGCATCTTCCCTATTTGGCCCTAAAGTGAGGGACATGTTAACCAGGTGTGAGAAGGATGGAAAAACCCGGTCTGCCGTAGGTGTACGTTTCTCCACCCCCCACCCCCGGCGTCCTTATTCCAAGAACCAGCAGAGTGGAAAATGTGGCACAAAGTTTCTGGGTCCTTTTCATGATGCACGTGGCGAGTTCTTCCCCCCAGCGGCAGCGGGGTTAACTCTAATGGAAGATGCCCCTACAGAGGCAGAGAGGGCCTGTGCTCTCAGGGGTCCAGAGATTATTTCTCTAGACAGCACTATCGGCGCTCCTGAAGAGCATCCCGATTGCTTCCCTCTGGAAGCAGTCGGGGATGTTTTTCCCTGCACCAAAACAGCTTGGCATTGCATAACCACAGACTCTTGGGTGCAGAGGTTACAAAATCCCAATGAACTCCTTTCCAAATCCACAAAAACATTTTCTCAACGTTTAACCCAGCCAAAGGGAATCGGCAGCCATAGGGATAAAAAAGCTGTCAGACAGGTCAGACAGTCATCCACACAGTCCCACCAGACCAAATAGGATCCGGATTCTACTCATTCTTTTTAGTGCCAAAAGACACGGGACTGACTGCCAATTTTGGATCTCAGTGTTCTAAAGTTTATCACCCAACAAAATTTCGGATGGTCACTGTTCAGTCCATTCTTCCATTCTTGGAAAAGGATGATTGGGTGTACTCTATGCACCTTCAGGATGCATATTACCACAGAAAAATGGATAAGCGCTCCAGAAAGTTCCTTTTCTTCCGGCTAGGAGCCAGTCATTACCAATTTTGGGTTCTGCCTTTCAGACTCTCTACAGCCCCCCCCCCCCCAAGAATGTTCACAAAATGCATGTCAGTGGTTACAGCTCACTTGCGACTACAAGGATTCCGGGTGTTTCCATACTTAGACGATTGGCTCCTCACCGACCTCACCAAGCGTCTCTTGGAAAAAGCCCTGAACGACATCCTTATATTGATAAAAATCTTGGGAATCTCTATAAATTGAGAGAAAAGCAACCTGACTCCTACTCAGAGCTTAGATTTCATAGGAGCAGTTTTCAATAGCCAGTCTTGTCAAGTGTTCTGGATCACAGATTGCAAAGACTAAGGGCTCGACCCCGAATGATACTGTCAGGACATGGCCTCTGCTCGAGAGGTCCTTCAACTTCTAGGTTCAGTGGCTGCAGCAATCACCGCTATTCCACTTGTGAGATTACACATGAGACTCCTTCAGTGGCTTCTTTTTTTCTCCCTATTACCCGAATCATCATCCATTATCTTATCAAATATAGATAACAGAACGGTGCAAAAACACCTTTTGTGGTGGATGAAACCAGATGCAAATCTTTGGAGTCTACCTTTTTCCATCCTCAGCCCAAAGCCACTGTGACCACGGATGCTTCCCTGATGGGGGGGGGCATTTTCAGGGAATGACTGTCCAAGGCATATGGTCGTCCGTAGAGGCTAATCTGCATATCAGTGTACTAGAACTGAGGGTAGTGCTTCTAGCGTTGCAGGCATTTCACTCTGTCCTTCCACCTGGAACAATTGCCATTCAATCAGACAAACATGGCAGTTGTCTGGTATAGCAACAAACAAGGGGGAACCATGTCCTACCCTTTGTGTGGAGAGGCCACAAGAGTGTGGCAGTGGGCGATGGCTTCCAACCGCTTTCTGATCGCAATGCACATTCCCGGGGATTCCAGCATTATTGCAGACAAACTGAGCAGATGTATCCTCCTGCCTCACGAGTGGTCCCTCAACCAAACCATAACGGCGAAGATATTCAGCTGTTGGGGCCAGCCTTGCTGCGATCTTTTCGCCTCCCCAACAGACCACAAGTGCAGCAACTATTTTGTCCTGATCACCCCACAGAGGTGGTCCCCGAGGGATGCTCTGATTCACAATTGTCCCACGGGACATCTATACGCTTACCCCCCCTTCCCCTAATCTCAAAATTTCTGAAGAAAGCCCTCCAGTTGAAAAGCAAAGTGATCCTCATTGCACTCTATTGGCCCTGTCAAGTATGGTTCCCCTTCCTTTGGCCTTATCTGCTAGACAAGCCACGGATCCTGGATCCAACTCCAGATCTGATTTCTCACCCCCAAGGGTTGATTCACCTGAACATAGTCAGTCTCAAGCTGACAGCTCCACTTCCAGTAATTGCCAGGCAGAACAATCTTTCTTCTCTGGTCTGTGACATTCTGGCTTTGCATAAACAATCCACCAGGAAAATTTACCGTGGTAAGTGGAAAAGATTCTTAAAATGGTCAAAGCAAAGAAAACTCTAACGTTTTTCAGCTCCAGTTAATATAGTTTTGGATTATCTGTCAATTTTTTTCAAAGCAGGAGCTGCAGCATCAACCATCCATGTTCACTTAGCTGCCATCTCCAATTTCATAATGGTTTCAAGGACTCCTCTTTAATTTCCCATAGTTTCTGGAAGACTTTCCTAAAAGGGATATCTCACATTAGACCACCCATTAAGAAACGCGCCAAACCATGGAGTCTCACATTAGTTCAAGCTTTAATGCAGTCCCCTTTTGAACCTGCTGCTGCCTGCGATATCAAGTTCTTATCCTGGAAGTCCTTATTCCTAGTGGCCATTACCTCAGCCAAGACATATTTCGAGCTTCAGGCCATATGTATTAAACGTCCTTGTATAATTTTTCATAGGGACAGAGTATCACTTCAGGCACATCCCTCCTTTCTACCTGAAGTTGTCTCAGGTTTCACAGTAAACCAGTCTATTGACCTACCAGTTTCCCTAATTTTTCAAACAAAGGAGAATATTGCCTTCACCTGTTAGATGTGCATAGGCAATTGAGATTTTATCTTGACATAAAGGAAATCTGCAAATCAGACCAATTTGTATCCTTTTCAGGCCCAAAATTGGGGAAAGCTATTTCTAAAGTAATTCAGTCCAAGTGGCTAAGAGACTGTATACTCCTGGTGTATAAACATTCAAAAAACCCTATACCAGGGAGAATCAAAGCACATTCCACCAGATCTGTGGCAACTTCAGTAGCTTTTCATTCAAGGGCATCCATGAACAATATCTGTGCAGCTGCAACATGGGCTACTCCTCATACTTTTATCTCTCATTACAAATTGGATTTCGTCTCAAGGGGAAGAGCTTCCTTTGGTTTGATAGTGCTCAGGAATATTCTTCCATAAGGGCCACCCAAGACTTGTAAGGTTGCCAGGGACTTTGTCCCATCAGTAAGGAATGAATGAAGATTAACAACATCCGATAAAGAAGTTATGTTTTACTGTAACGTTCCATCTATGTTCATCATTCATTCATTTCTTCCCACCCTCCTAGATGCTCCTGGGGGATTGTCTGGATCCAAATATCACTCTAGGGAACTTGCTCAGAAATAGCCTCTGCTTTTCTTATCTCAGTCCAACTCTGTCTGAAGTAACTGGGAGAAGGGCACTATGGGTAAAGCTTAGTTCGAGAGTTTTTGACTGGCACAAGCTTGGTATAAGGCAGACTCTGTTCCGAGGATGGAGCCGATACTCATCAGTAATGAATGAATGAAGATAAACAGATGAAAGTTATGGTAAGACATCTTTTTTCCTTTACTCCTAGTTCTTTAGGTTTGGCTATTTCTAAGAAAAATTTCTTCATGGATTTCTAAGGCTATTTCCTTTTGTTACTATTTTCATGCAAAAAGCCTTTCTTCTGTTAAGACTCATTCTACCATGGCTGTGGCTTTTTCTGGTGCTTTTTACAAAGGATTGGATACCTAGGTCCATCTTTGAGGCTACTTGGACTGTGCATACTTTTACCAAGCGCTATAATTTGGATGCGTTTTCCAGGGCTAGAGACAGATTTGCCAGGGCTGTCCTGCATGCCTTCCTTGAAGGCCGTGCTCGGCCTTCCTCCTGAGCTTTTTTACTTTTCTTGCTCTAAGGAATACTGCAACAGTGGTGTGGAAGGACGTAGTACAGTTGTGTAAAATCTTAACATAACAGCAGATGTTCTCTTCACTGTTGCAGTATTCGCTCCCTCCTTCCTGTTTTTCTTCTCCTGCATGCACATGTTCCTTTTTCTTCTTGGACTGCTTCTCCTGGGCCTTTTCACTTCTGAGGAAGGTATGTCAGTAAGTCACCTTTATGCCCTATGCCATGCATGGGGAGCATACGTGTGACATAGGACGTCCGTATTACAATTTAAGGCTTTGATTTTCTGGCTGGATGTTGTGCTGCCCAAGGCAGGGGATACGTACTGTAAGGAATACTACAACAGAGAAGAGGACATCTACTGTTACTGTGAGATTTTATACAACTGTACTTTCTCCCAATTGTCGGTGAAGCCATCCATAAGAGACCGCAGTTTAAGGGCACCACCCTCTCTCTGAGGCTGTTCTGATTGCCATCTTCTTGATTGCCTTGATCTTTTTGCACAGTGAGGTCTCCCTTGCATGGCTAGATGTGAAGGGCCAAGACTTAGAAGGGCAGTTCTACTGCATCTCTGAGTTTGGGACCAGTAGAATTCTTTAACAGTTTTAATCAGTTTGCTTTTTTGTCAAATTTCTCAAAAACCTGTTCAGCAGGGGTACAAACAGGAGCTCTTTCTCCAGTGGGGCATACAGTAACACTGCTGTACCCTGGTCTGACAATAGAGGAGTTCTTAGCTAAGCATGTGTACATATAAGTGATCCTATGGCAGCTGCCCTACAAGAAGCGTCTAAGATGGCAACCACATTTCAAGGAGCGTCTTGCTTACCTGTAAGACTTCTCTAGCAGTGTCCTGCATCTCCTTGTGCGAGGTTCTGCCTGAAAGGAGTCAGACTTAATGTAATTCCAGATATTTTAACATATGAAATTGACAATTTAATGCTGTCATGGCTAGGGTAGCAGAGGTATAAGTTTTCTTGCCAGGAGTCTGCACTCCTTGTTAGGTAAAGGGATGGCCATTTGTGAACCCTATTAGTAGCTTCAGTAGAGACTGTGAAAGGATCAACTTCAGGATTTTTGTAGAGGTGTTTGTGCAAGTGAAGTAACATGTAAAACCTATGTTTCCTAGGAGCAGGAGGTAAGGAATCCAGGTAAAGGGCTATGCCCTCAAACACATCAAAGAGCACTGTGTGTACTGGGGGTAATAGCCAATGGTTTAGGGAAGGGTAAGCTTTTAGTAGTTATTTGTAGTGTGTCTGAGCTTGGGAGAACTGCTTACTTTCCCAGTTAAAGGCTTCATTCATTTTTATGTAACATATTCTCGAAGGCAAGGTCTTGGAGTGGGGAGGCAGAAGAGACCATGTTGTCAGACTTCTAAGGGTAAGTTTGGGGTTGCAAGTGACCTGAGTAGGTGAGTTCTTCCTCCTCTTCAAAGGATGAGGAGCCTTCCTCCTATAGGAAGGCTGTATCTCTAGTCCTTTTGTTTGGAGCTGGGGGAGACTTCGGAAGTCTGTGAAGGTTTTCTGACTTTAATGAAGGCCTGGAATTCCTGTACTATCTTAACTTGGTCCTGGACTTTTGAGACACTGGCAGAGGCAAGACCACAGCGAGGTCCATTTTGTTTTTAATGGGTGTGGCTGAGGGATGTGGTCAACTGAGCCCGAATTGAGAAGGAACATCAGAAGTCAGTAGAGGGGTGAAGACTCCTTGTGGAACCACTTCTCAGACATCTGAAGCTGATGCTGTATAGCGGTGTCAGACCTAACTGATGAAGAATGGCAGTGGTGGTAGTAGTGGGAAGACCAGGGGCCATGACAGCCCCTCGGGTTGCGCCATGGATTCTGTCCTAGTAGTCACCAGTCCTGGGGACTACAGAGGGGCCTCACCAAGGTCCTGGATCAACTTAGAGGTGGACACTTATCATTTTTCCTGTGTACTGCAGTTCCCTATGTTTTTTTATCTTTTCATTTTTTGGGATCACACCAGCGGTCGTCTGAGCGACAGCAGAACTTGCAGAAGGCAGGGGTTGAGACACTACCAGAGAAGCAGACTGGGAAGCTTTATGCTCAGCAAGTACCTTGGCCTTGTCTTTAAGTTTTTTTGTTGGAGTTTAGCAGTCAGAGGAATTAGATGTCATGCTGAGGCCCTAGACAAAGCAAAATGAGTGAAAATATTTATACAGAATTTGGTTCCCACAGGAGAAGGTCATTAACTTTTTAAAACATTACAGAAGAATTTTCCCAATAGGGTAAGTACTGAAAACAGAGGAACTCTGGAAACAAAAGCTGACAGTTTGCTAGCATATAAAACACACGTGCATTGGACTGCATAGCTAGAAAGAACTGAAGATGGCAGCAGATGCCTTTCTTATACCTTGACATCTGGATTTTCTTAATGTCTGTAGGCTTGGGGTGATGCTGATACTCTTGAAATTGGGCCGGTCATGGGCTTCTGCATTGCATGGATTCCCAAAGATTAGTGCTGCAACTCTATCAGGAGAGCTCTGACTTCACCACCTGGAACCTGAAGAGAAGAATCATCTGAACAGAAGAGCCATAACTATCTGCTAGATCCAGGAAGAGGCTGTATAGTGAAGAACCCAGACGGAAGCACCACAGAAGCTCGCTCTGAGACCAGGGGCATTCTCCCTCTCACACTGTGGATACCCCACAGCAAATGGGTATAGATGTTCTAGCCACTTGACCTGCATTTAACAATTTCTGTAATTTGCATTACAGTGAAAACTGTTATCCCAGGGCCCCATTCCACACTGCTGTATTCTTTACATCGTAGGCAAAGTTTGCCTATGCTCAAAGAAGATCTGAGATGGTTATTTTTATTTAAGGTATTGTATGGTCTGCAGTTCACCATTTGGCTATTTTTTTATTCCACTGGCACAACCAGCCTATACAAAAGGTTCTCCTCACTCCATGTCAACCCTCCTTTTAACACCATGCAGACTCTAGTCACATAGTTGGTAAAGACTTGCAGCATGTTTACTTTCAAAGATGAATGCATACTGATTGGGTCTCTCCTAGTGTGAAAAAAGAAACTTGAAAGACAAGGGCCAACCCTGTTTTTTTTTTTTAGTAAATTCAGTTACTGGCTAGTAAGTACACTGCCTGGATGCCATCAAAGAAGGAACTAAGAGCCTGAAAGAAAATCAACTCTAAAAGCTGTAGAGAAAACCCTGGGAAGATTCCTTCAGCTGTTCAGCAAAAAGCAGTTCAAGCTGCAGTTTTGGTGCAAGACATGACTTCTAGTAATCTAGAGGAAAGAGAGTCAAAGGTGCTCAGAGCTAATTAAAATAAATTCATGAATGAAACACTAAAGGAATAGATGAACTCAAATAACAGAAGGCTGGAAAAAATGGAAGAAGCCTTAAACAAGTATTCAGATGAGCTGATAACTGCGAAAATCAGAGGTTGAAATGGGGAAAAAAAGACCGTTCAAAAAAAGATCTTTTAAAAATGGTAGAATTTAGAGAGCAGAGCACATATGGAAAATACTAATATTTTCTACTTTTCCAGATAAACTAGAAGGAACAGACTTTATTTTTATGAAGGCCCAAATAAACAACTAAACTGGTATTCCACAACAGGAACTGTTAATTTGAAAGGGCACGCCATGCGTATGCTCCAAATCTGGTCGAGAAAGCAACTGAGAACTGCATTAGTAAAGATGCAGACTTACCAGCAGAAAGAGTTTTTCCTGACAAAACTGTGGCAGAAGGGCAAAGTATTAAAAGTTGGCGACAGTATGTTTGAGGAAAAATGATTATTCATAGTACACCAGGCAGAAGAGAAACCAGTTTATTCCAGCAATCAGAGAATTTTGAGAGGCAGGTGTGAGATTCAAGCTGCTGTATCCAGCTGTTTTCAGAATAATTTTTCCTGGAGGCAGTCTTTTTTTTTTTTTTTGCTGCAGAACAGGCCAAGGGGTAGAAATGCAAAAGATTGTCCAGTAAAATGAGCCATCGAGCAGAAGTGGACTGCTTTGTAATCGTCCAATTATAAAGCACATGGAGAGACTTTTCCATTGAAATTGTTTTTAATGTTCTCAAAATGCTTGAGAGACCAAGAAATGCACAGGAGTTTATTAAAAGAATTAAAAGTAGATTGAAATTGAACTGGAATTTGGAGATGAACAAGACCACAAGGGACATAGAAAATGATGAATAAATGAGACTGCTAATATTAGTCATATTTATGAAACATGGCTGTATAAGAAAAAGTGGAGAGTTGACTTTTCTTGACCTTGGTAAACTTGGGGAGAACTGAAAGGCATTTGCCTCACTTGATTTCATTAATGTTTGGAAGGAAACTGAGGGGAGAGGAAGGAAAGACAACTGTGCAAGTAAAACAATTTCTGTTCTTAGCAGTATTTTTATGAAGCCTTTCCAGCTTAAATTGCATGTTCTGTACTAAAACATTTTTAGCTCTTGTATGTGATGGATACTAATTTTCTGTTTTTTTTTAGCATTAAGAAATGCAAGCATTGTAGTGCAAAAAGAAATAACACTAGACAAAAGCATATTTAAGTCTATAGGCTGTAATACTGGGTTCTTGAGTTGGGGGTGCAGTGAAAAAAGTACACAAACCATAATATATGTAGAGGTAATGTTTTACTTTTACATTGGTGAATGTCTGGATTAAGACCTTTGGCCTAATCTAATAAAATGGATAAATAAAAGTGGAAGCAAGTTAATAAGAGATCACTGAAGAAAAACGTTTCATTATATTCAGTGATACGTGTTTCAGCTTGTCTTTAGTAGCCTACAGCTGCAAAGTACATTTTTTTCTCTTGCATTTCCTTACAGACAAGCTGATACTAGGGAAAGAAAAAGCCAGAACATTGGTTTCTACAAGGTTGAAAGGTAATGTTTCCTGAAAGCATGCAAGTTGACCCTCACATCTGGGAGGGGAATAAAGATTAAGAACAACAGGCACAAATTAGTATAAGCAGAAGCACAGGCAATAACGTGTCTTAACATGGATAACCTCAATTTTAAGTTAAGGCCTGTGTTATCAGTTGTTGATTTGGAACAATTGTTTGTATTGAGGGTTAAACTTCATTATTTGAAGGTTTGTATTGAGGGTTAAACTTCATTATTTGAAGACCTACTTTGTATTAAGTTAACAGGTTATGGAGGTGTTCAGAGGCTTTCTGTTTTGTTTGGTGTTTTGGTTGAGAGCTTTGATTTAAAAAAAAAAAAAAAAAAAAAAAAAAAAAAAAAAAACTTGTAAAATGTGGCAAGTTCCAGTGTTGATATATAAAAAAAACTGTATAAAGGATTAACCTGCCAGAGGTTAATGGGTGCATCACAGAAGCTGGAAAATAGACATTTAAAAAACTTTCATATATAATAGGTGTGAATAATGGCTTATCATAATGGCAGCACTTTCCATATCTTGGAATATGAACAATGTTCTTCGTGTTTCACTGTTGCAGTCCTTACATTCGGGTAATCCTGCTGGCAAATTGCCCTCAGTCAGCCTGAATTCCACAGTCTTGGGTCCTGCTTCGGTTGCTGGCGCCCCTTCCCTGACAGGTCATCAGGGGTATAAAAGATGCAGCCGATGCCGTTTTCTTCAGTCTTTCTTGCTGCGCGGTGCCTGAAGCAGAAGCAGTTGGCAAGTGCCGGTCGGCCGACTCCTGAGATTTTTGTGTTCGAATTTCAGATCCGAAGTCTTCATTAAAGCTAAGTACCCCATTGGGGAAACTTTTTTTTTTTCTTGCTCCAGACAGATTTCAGAAAAAGTTAATAATTGTATTTCTTGTGGAAAGCAAATACCTCATAAGGACTTTCATTCTTACTGTATTCCTTGCCTAGGCCCTGACCATAACGTTTCAGGTTGTCTGTTTTGTGCTAGATTTAACCAACGCATTATTAAGCGTCCGTATAATTTTGCATTAAACTATTTTGGACGCAGGTTTAATTATCCAGAAATGTCGTCAGAAATGTCGTCAGCCATTCGACTACCGGAGTTCACAAAAAATGCAAATAAAAAGACAACCAAGGCCCAAAATCGACGACGAAGCTTCTCCTAAGCCAGTTGCCGGTTCGCCAGTTCTCAGTGAGGCGCTTTCGCAGCCCCTGACATCCACTACTTTAGAGTCGCAGGCCGCTACCGACTCCCACGTGGAGCTGTCTATGCCGCTGGAAACTCAAGGTATTGGAGGCCTCTGACACTATTCCTTCAGATGGGTCCGGAGCCGCTGAGCAGGCACCCGCTTCTGAGGGTGTATTCAAACCTAAACATGTATACATTAAACCGACTTCAGCTTCAAAGGCAAAGACTAAAGCACCTTCAAAGACAAAGAAACAAACTCAAGAGCCACATGGACAGGTTTCCATGCCCAAAAAACAGATGCTCAAAATGACCGAAGACTTGATTACCTTGATCAGGGGTTCCCATCCCCCTCCTGATAAGAGGCCTAGGCAAGAGACAGACTATGAATCTTCAGGTCAGGTTTCTATTTCTTCTGATTCCTCTTCTGATCAGGAGTAGTCTCTTCCCCCCATGAGGATTCTGATGCTGAAGAAGTCTATTCCTTCAGCTTCTTCTCCTGAGGACTATTTTTGGGAAACCTTACATACCATGAGGGAGCACTTCCACTGGGAGAGCCAAGATTTTTCAGAATCTAAAGAGGCTCAGGGACTTTTACAAACTCAACACAGGCCTCTAGCCATTCCACCTGTGTTAGACATTGTAGATTATGTGTTTTCAGAGTCTAGTCCGACCCCTGACTCCTTACCTCCAGCTCCTGTTAAGCCTGACCGATGTTACAGGGTTCCTGACTCTCATAAATTCCTTTTCAAAAACCCTGCTGCAGACCCAGAAACTATTTCACAGGGTCCCAAAGGGGTTAAGGCTTCTGCTGCAAAAAACCATACCCCCTCTGACAGGGATTCTAGGGCACTGGATAGATGGGGGGAAAAAAGATTTACACATCTGCTACCTTGGCCATAAGGGCCTTAAACTGTCAGTTTCATATGCTCAAATATCATTAACATGTCATGGCATTGCTTAAACAGAAAATGTTGTTAAACTCTGAATGTGCAGAAAACAAGGAAATGCAGGATTTATTGCATACAGCTGGACAAGTTGGAAAGCATACTTTGCAATGTGGTTTTGATTCTCTCGAGGCCTCCTGCAGGGCCGCAGTTACGGGCTCTGTAATTAGGAGGCATGTTTGGTTAAAGGAACAAAATCTGCCTGATCATGTTAAAGTTAAATTATTAGATGCACCTTTACAGCATGATACTTTGTTTGATGTTAAGGCAGAAGAGGTGTTAAAGAAAATGGAGGACAAAGCTAAATCTATGCAAACTGTCAGGTATTTTTTACAAGTACAGCCACCTAAGTTTAGTAGACACTGGCCTACAAAGAATTGGTCCTTTCCTGTGTCAGACCCCAAAGGGGCAGATCCAGACACCCTAGAGGCAGATCCCAGGCTCAAGGTTCATACAGGTCAAAGCAATGGGGTGCTTCTACCTCCAAAATTGGAGAAGACAAATCACAACCTTACAGGAAACGGTCCCAATGATTTCCCCCTGCCTGCACCAAGCACTTATCTCCTGGCAACACCCTTAGGGGGAAAAATAGCACTTTCTCAAAATTGGCACATAACCCAAGACAAGTGGGTTCTAAACAGTGTCACAAGGCTACAAGTTCCACTTCCATACCCTACCAAAAGCAAATGGTTGGCCAGATCTGCCAAAAAATCAATGGGCAGCAGCACAAAAACAAGTCACATCCCTCATGGACATGGGGGCCATTCAGCAAGTACCAGAGCAAGAGCAGGGACAAGGATTTTACTCTACTGTTCTTGGTACCCAGAAAGGACAAAGCCTGGAGACCAATACTGGACCTATCTATTCTAAACACATTTCTGGATATTCCAAAATTCAAAATGTTGACCTTGCAGCAGCTTCTGCCCATGCTGGGCACGAAGGCTTGGCTTGTGACTTTAGACCTAACAGGCATACCTGCATGTCCCAATCAGACAACCATGCAGAAGATACCTCAGATTCAAGGCTGGCTCAATGCATTACCAATTTTCTGCACTGCCTTTGGCTTATCTACTGCGCCCAAGGTCTTTAGAAAGTGCCTGGCACTAGTAATTGCATTCTGCAGACAGAGGAATATAAATATAGCCTTACTTGGACGACTGCCTAATTCAAGCAGAGAACAAGGACATTCTTCTACAGCATCTGGCGTTTGTGAAAAGACTTCTAACATGCCTAGGGTACACAGTCAACGAAAAGAAATCAAAACTAGTACCCTCTCAACAGATGATATTCCTGGGTGCAAGCTTAAATACAACTGCCCAGATGGCTCATCTCATACCAGACAAAGGCAACCGACTACCTATTTCAAAATATTGGCAACAAAGACCCAGTTATCTGCAAGAAAAATTCTGCATGCTTTGGGCTTCATGGCATCCTGCATCCTCCTAATTCCATATGCAAGACTGCATATGAGGAAGCTTCAATGGTCCCTAAAAAGTGTTTGGACTCAATGCCACAGCCTGGAAACAATGATTACTCTCATTCCCTGCCTGCAACAGGAGTTTCGATGGTGGGCGAAGGCTTGTTCCCAAAACAAGGGACAGCCATTCACTTTACCCCCAGCCAGGCAAAACCTAACAACGGATGCATCAGAATATACCTGGGGGGGGGGGGGCACATGGCAGGAAGATGCATTCAGGGCACATGGTCCGCAAACCAAATGCATCTACATATCAATCAAAAAGAGATGCTAGCTGTTCAAAATGCCCTGACAGCCTTCAAGGACCTACTTCATCCGGGCCAGCTGTTGATAAAGACAGACAACACCACGGTCATGTGGTATATAAACAAGCAGGGGGGCACACATTCTTATCCCCTTTGCATACTAGCTATGGCTTTGTGGGACACAGCATTGACTTACCAAGTTCATTTGCAGGCACAATTCCTGCCAGGAAAGGAAAATACTCTGGCAGACGAATTAAGCAGAAACCTCATGGATCCCCACGAATGGCAGCTGGATGCGCAAGTCTTTAGCATGATAATAAGGAAATGGGGATGCCCGGACATAGATCTATTTGCCTCCCCTCAAAACCACCAACTAAAAAGATTCTGCACAAGGATTTATCACATACAAACATGGAAAGTGGACGCCCTATCTTTCAGCTGGAAAAAACTATCAGTATATGCCTTTCCTCCACTGCCTCTCCTCCCCAAGGTACTCCTGAAGGTAAGACAGGAGAAGCCTAAGATGATACTGATTGCCCCAGACTAGCCCTGCCAGTACTGGTGTCCGATCTTAAGAAACTTGTCTCAATGCCCAGCCTGGACCTTACCTCAAATACCTTATCTACTGTCCCAACAAAACAATCGGATCCTGCACAGCCAACTCTGGACACTAAACCTGGCAGCATGGCGAATAATGTAGGCATATAAAGCACACCTCTCAGTAAAGCTGTGATGGATGTCATTTTGGAAGCCAGAAGGCCTAGTACTAGAAAATCTTATGCTGGAAAATGGAAGAGATTTTGTGCTTGGAACCAGACACAAGGAACTGATGCAGCTGTACCAAATTTTCCTCAGATTTTGCAATATTTAACTGAGCTTCTGGACAAAGGCCTATTTTTTCATCAATTAAAATTCATGCCTCTGCCATCTCTGCTCATTACAGTACAGAGCCACCAATCTTTTCTCATCCTTTATTAAGGCAGTACCTCAGAGGAGCCAAAAAACTTGAGGCCTCCAAGGAGATCACCAGTACCTGCATGGGACCTCAACTATGTCTTGGAAATACTCACCCTGCCTCCTTTTGAGCCAGCTACTACTGCTGATATAAAGTTTTTATCTTGGAAAACAGCTCTGCTCCTAGCAATAACTTCTGCAAGATGAGTTTCAGAGCTACAGGCACTCATGGCTGTGGAACCTTTTATCATTTTTTATCCAGACAGGGTCTCTCTGAGGACAAACCCAACATTTATGCCTAAGGTGGTGTCCAGTGTGGCCCTTAACCAAACTATTCATTTGCCAACTTTTTATCCAAATCCACAGAACAAGGGGGAGAGAATTCTGCATTCTTTGGACGTACACAGCTTAGATTCTATTTGGACAGAACCAAAGTTTTCAGGAAGACTGAGCAATTACTAGTAGCATATGCTGCAGGATCACAAGGAAAAGATATCTCAAATCGGACTATTTAAAAGTGGATAAGCCACTGCATTCGTTTCTATTTACAGCATAGCAAGCCAGTGCCTAAGGGCATTAGGCCACATTCAACCAGAGCTGCAGCCACGTCCGCAGCCTTTCTCAGGGGAGTACCAACCAAAGACATTTTAGAGGCAGCTACTTGGAGTTCAGTGCAGACCTTTACAAAGCATTACTATCTGCCACTCTACTCTAAATCCAGGGCAGGCTTTGCCACTGCAGTTCTGCAGGGCCTCATAGCCGCTTCTAATGCTGTTTAGCTCCAGCCTCCCAACCACAGCTTTGGGAATCTACCCAAATGTAATGACTGCAACAGTGAAACACAAAACATAGTACAGTTGTGTACACTTACCATAAATGTAGATGTTGGTGTGTATTCACTGTTGCAGTCCAAGTTACCCACCCGCCATCCCCCTTCTTTCTGCTGGAACTTATCTTTCCTTCTCTGATTCATACAACCTGTGTGATGCATTTGTTTGTAGAAGGTAAAGTTTATATTGGTACATGTATTTTTATATATATATATATATATATATATATATATATATATAAAAATAACTTTACTACCCTTTAGGGGGCACCTGACATCTGGGGCAGGAAATACTGAAGAAAATGGTGTCTGCTGCATCTTTTATACCCCTGACATCAGGGAAGGGGCAACAGCAACTGACGCAGGACCCAAGACTTTGGAATTCAGGCCTACTAAGGGCAACCTGCCAGCAGGATTACCCGAATGTAATGACTGCAACAGTGAATACACTTGAACACTTACATTTATGGTAAGTGTACACAACTGTACTGTCTCAATAGGTATAGGCAAAAAGGAAAGAATAATTATATTAAGAAATGCCGTATGTAAATAGTAGTTCTACAGGAGACGCATTTGGAAAGAACTGAGCTTGTGAGTTTGATAAAGGATTTCAGGTTGGATATTCCGCAGAATATCGGGAATAAAGGAAATGAGTACTTACATTAATTGCTAGAGGAGCTCCAATAGTGATGGAAGAAGGGGGAAAGATAATGGCAGATTTGTGGTATTAAGGGACTACTGGCAAGGGGTGAGGATTACGTTGTCAGTGTGTTTGTATTCCATCTAAAACTGCTGTTAAGGAGCTTAAACAGTTTTGGGAGAAGTAATTAACTTTCAGTAGGGAATATTCTTTTTGGGTGGGGGCTAGAATTTGATGTGCAATAATGAGGATGTATCTGGGAGGCCCAGAAGGGAAAAATAGAACAAAATGGGGTAGATTTTCTGAAAACTTTTATGAAAGTATTTGGTATGGATAACATGAATTCAGTAGTAGGAACTCCTGAGAGGATCTACATATTCTCTATGTATCTATAGTAACTAGGTTAGACTAGACAGAAATTATATTTCACAGGAACAGGCACATTTAGTTAAGCATGTTGACATGCATCCAGTAACTATTTCAGATCCTGCATCAATAATTACTAAGATAAAAATGCAGGGTAATGAAGTAAAGATGAGAAAACTGGCACTTCCCTACCTATCTGGTTTTACAGAAAAAGAATAGAGAGAATTGCAGAGTGCCAAAGTGAAATAAGGGAGTACTTGGATAATGCGCATGAGTTTAGAAAGGTGGTTAAGCAAACTACTTTTGATAACTCCGGACCAGAAAAACTTTTTGCAGAATGACTTTGGTAATAGAAAGGGTTGTTGCCAAATTTAGGGAGCCTGTAACAAGAAAAATAACCAGAGAGCCTGTAGAAGTATTTGAGTTTAGAAATTTTATAAAAAAATTGTATAAAGCAGAGAAGCGGGGAATAAAAAAATGGAAATATTTATGGAAGACTTTTATATATGCCAAAGTTCGAGGTGAACGAGGCTCAACAGTTAGGATAGGAAGGGATGAGTTAAAAATGGTGATGCATAACCAATCTACAGGAAATTCTCATGGAATAGCTGGTATTCCAGTGGAGGTTTGGAAGCTAGGAGGGAAGAAAAGTGATAAAGATCTGGAGGATATTGTTTAATGGTATTTTAAAAGAAGAGGAAGCACCAACGTCCTGGAAAAAAATCTGTAGTGGCTGTAATATCTAAAGACTTTAAAGTCCCATCAGATCCAGCTTCATATAGGCCAGTTTCAGTTTTAAAACCATGATTATAAAGTGTTTGTTTCCTGGCTAAAAGAATGGCAAAGGTGTTGCCAACATTGATAGATATGGATTGGTGTGGTTTTGATGATCCAGAAGGGAAGCAGAATGTAAGGAAATACCACTGTTGGTGTGGCTTGATGCAGAGAAAGCACAAGACAAGAGTAAGCTGGGATTTTGAGTAGGGCAATGGAAGCTTTTGCATTTCCTAGTATAGTAATAAGGTTAATTAGGAGGCTGTATCAGGGATCAGAGCCAAAAATCAAAGTGGGTAGGTTCCTCTGATAAGTTGTCTGAAAAGACAGGGATGTTGTCTTTCCACTTTTTTGTGTTGTATTTAAAACTTTTGGCAAAGAGAATAAGAGACTTGGAAATTCAACGACATTATTGCTATGATATTCAAGAAATTTTGGCTGTATTTCCAGATATTTTGTACTTAAACCACAAAAGGACATTTCATTGTTGTGGAACATTCTGAGACAGTTTTTTTTATTTTTTGGGATGTAAACTATGTACCACATATGAATTGGTTCAGCAATACCCATTTTTTATGGAGACTTAAAATGACGTATTTAGGATTATGGGTTAAAAGGATTCTGTTATGGCATGTAAGGATATGTGGGAAACAATTAAAAACATAATACAGAAACTGAGAAACTTGGAAGCTTTTGCCTAGGATATGAATAGCAAGATACAGGCAGTAAAAATGTTTAGACCCTATAGTTTTATGTACAGGTCAAAAACGCAAAACATGTTACACTCAAAACAAACAAAATAGATGTCCGCAGAATGTACTCTGCAAACTTTTAATACAAAAAATAAAATGAAAGAAGTGAAGTTAAACAGGATAGACTGAGCACTTATATCCTAAGTTCACAAGACTTAATTTATTGTATTAAACGTTTGCCAGGTACGTTCTGCAGACTCTTGTTTTGCGTATACACAGGTCAGGCATATTTTTATCAGCCATGGGTGAAGTTATGGATAGTAATAGAGTTGAAAGATTTTGTCTTGGAGGGGAAGAGGGGAATAGTCAAATGGGATAAGTTAATCCTTCCAATAGAGCAAGGATGCTCAGGCTTACCTGATTTGAAGAGCTATTTTAGAGCTACACAGTTGTGTGTTGTACATAACAGAAGCAGAAAGCTACATTTCAAAGTAAAAAGGGATGATAAAACTGGGTAATTCAAGAAATAAGGGAAGAGTGGAATTTTGGATGCATATCTTAAGGAGAATAACAGCCTTAGAGTATATATTCATAAAGTAGCAGAAAGTATATTCAGATCTAAGCCAACATGGGAATGGAGAAAGGAGATCCTGCTGATAGGGAATGAGTGCAATTAGGGGTACTGAGAATAAGCAAGAGGCAGGTGGAATTTACTGGAGGAAGCGGGCAAAGAAACCACAGTATTGGGAGCAGATATTTAGAGAGGGAAAGTTAATGGGAAGAGGCCAAGCCATTTGAACTGCCAGCTAGAAATTGCTTTCCCTGGCAAAGAATGATGTCAGAATATAGACAGAGAAAAGGGATAGAGGAATCCTAAATGAAAGACCTTTTACCTGGTTGAGTTGTTAGTTGAATCTAGAACGGAAGCTGCTATTAAACAAGGGTAATATGTTGGATGATCACTATAAGAATAAATCAGAGGAGATCAGAAAAGGTTTGGAAGAAAAAGACTAGATGAGCAATTCATAAACCGTGGGAGTACATATGTATGGCTTCTGAATATTCAACAAAATTTAGAAGATTTAGGATTTTCTGTGGAAATGTTTTCACAGCTACGTTTATATCCTGTGCAGGCTCCAAACTGTTTCCTCAGATAAATGGCAAATGTTCGAAGTGTAATGGGGAAGAAAGTTACTTGGGAGTGTATGTTGTCAGGGTGTAATGAGCTGGCAGACTTTAAAAAAAATCCCTGCAGAGTACTGTGTCAGGAATACTGGGAGTGAGCTAATGAGTGTAACTAAGGAATTTTTTTTGAGCTGGGAAACGAGATCTGAATTGCCTAAACATACGAAGGCCTTGTTGAGTTTAATTCTGTTGCCTGCCAAAACAAACAAAGTGGGATCTTTAGAAAAGGATAGGAGTAAATTGCATAGAAAAGATGAAAATTGGGGGAAACAATACATGCAGAAAATGTTTTGGAAGAGGAATGAGGTTTGATAAAGCAGGAATTTAACATTTTAATGTTGGTTTGATTATATGTCACATATATTCTAAAAATAGAATGTTTGTAAATGTGAACTTAATATGGTTTGCTTACTTTTATACAGATCTTAAATTTGCTTATGTACAGGTGATGATTCAGTAAAAGCATTTTTAAAGACTTTACACTGTTTAGTTGACTATTTTTTTTTAAATCCCCTGACTTTTCTGTCAACTTAATGCTTGTGTCCATTAGTAATGTAGGAGCTGCTTCGGTCTCTGCTTTTGCACCTTTTCCAGTGTACAACCTCCTTTGTAAGGCATTTTATACAAATTTATGCAGTAATGGGTTGAAACAAAATGATACAAATTATGTACTGCACTTGAATTAATATTGTACTGCATTTAGAGATAATGCAGGGAAGGGGAAATTAAGTGGTAATGGAATATTGGAGCAAAGGCTTCACATTGCTTGATTAAGAAGCCTAGTGTTGCTAAAAACTGGATAGTTGAGAGGGTGACATGATCATTTAGTTGAGGCATGAACTACAGTGTTTAGAATCTTTTTTACAGTTTTCATTATAAAATCCCAGTAGTAGTGCTATGAGATAACCCATTGTTAGTTAACACTCTACAGTTTTTGTGCACGACAGTCTGTGCATATGTTGCAGGTTGTTTCATTGCTTCTGAAATGTGTGTCGGTTGTTTTTCAGATCAGTTTAGATCCTCCAATCAAACAAGGGCAGACTCGATATCACTTTCTAATCCTTCTGTTCTCAAAGGATGATGACATCTCACTAACACTTAATATGAGCGAGTGAGTATTGTATCATGTGATTTTATTTGACCGTGTTGTACAGAAATGCCCATATTTAAATCTGTCCTCATTCTTATGTTCTGATGGAATATCTAGAGGGTAACTTGGGTGCCTGCATTTGCTAAAATAGCAGAAGTGAGAATGTCCAAACCTGGCATGCTTCTGCAAGTGTTCAGACATAGGTTGCTGTAGTATGGTAGATAAATAAGTATTGTGCTGCAGTGTTGGAGATTAGGTTTTAAATTGTCTGCTTCTATTGTATTTTTGTGTGACTCTTAAGCAAATTGCTGACTAGTTTATCCTCTCAGACTTTAAGATGAGACATCTGTTTGTGGGCCTTTCTGGTTACTAGAACCCAAGTAATGTTAAGACTAAATGTTTTTTCCCATTTACTCATTAGCAGAGATGGAATGCTGATGCTGGTTTTTGTAGTGATGTGCATCTTTCTTTTTCAGGGATGAAGTGGAGAAGAGGTTTGAAGGAAAATTGACAAAGAATATGTCAGGTGCACTGTATGAACTGGTTAGCAGAGTAATGAAGGCCCTAATAAACAGGAAGATCACTGTTCCGGGCAACTTCCAGGGGTAAGGACTTTGAGAACCTTCAGTTCTGTAAGTGCCAGTGTAATCCTTCAATATATTTTATGTAGTCTGGAACAGTCTTGCTAACCTCAACTACCATTCATGCATATTGGATATTTTTATGGTGAGCTTGCTGCCATCTCCATGGTTCACATGTTCTGTTCTCCTCAGTTTGGGTACCTACAATAACCCATTGAAGTTGATGAGTAAGCAGACCTCAGCTGGAGTTATTCATACTTGCCTTGAAAGTTCCTGTGATCTCATCCCATGACTGTGCATAACTAAGATGTTATTTTGGCTTTTAATCTGAGAAAAGCCTCATATGTAGAAGCATGGAGGTGAAAGCTTGCCTTTTTTTCGTATTGCATTTAATAGTTTCCATATTTCTCGTTATAAGACAATATTTTATTTTGTACTTCACGTACCATAGTGCATTTTCCTTGTAGGCCAGGATAAATGCACACTCAAACATTCCACACAACACCAATCACAATCACACACCGTAGTCAACGCACTAGTCTCTCAAACACAGCCCATTAGTTATAACAATAAAGCAACGCAGTCTTATAAGGCATAACAATAAATCAAACATAGTAGTCATTGGCGATTCAATAGTGAGACACACTGATGTCCCCCTCACCAGACTTCTCCTTGCACCCAGACACCTAGTTAGCCATCACCAATAATCGATCATGTCCAGAGGATATTTCATTCCATTTTTACAAATACCAAAACCAAGGAGAAATCTCCCCGATGTTCCACCCGGTCAGAGGGAAGAAGCAGCTTTACAATTAAAGCTGCTAGAGAGAGTCATCCACAGGGTCCCACCAGACAACATCAGGTCCGGAATCTACTTGAGGTTTGCCAGAAAGACAGGGGACCTGAGGCCAGTCTTGGACCTAACATTTCTAAACAAATCCGGAGATAATTCAAATTTCCGGATGGGCACGGTTCAGTCCATTCTACCAGTACTACGAAAGGACAATTGGATGTGCTCTCAGTCGACCTTCAGGATGAGTACTGTCGTATCAAAATGACCAGGTGCTCCAGAAAGTTTCTCTGCTTTCTGCCTGGGGCCAGTTATTAACAGTTCAGAGTACTTTCCTTTTGCTCTCACCACAGCCCCTAGGATGCTCACCAAATGCATGGCAGCAGTAGCAGCTCACTTGAGACTGCATGGATTCAGCGTGCTAACTTATCTAGACAATGGACTCCTAACCGCATCAGCCGGGCATCTACTATTACAAGCCAGAGACTATTTATTACACCTAGCCTCCTACCTTGGGTTTCACGATTAACATGCAAAAAATCTCCTCTACAACCCTTAAAATTGATGAACTTTATAGGAGCACATATGGACACAGCCAGTTGTCTAGCCTACCTGCCTCTGTACAGGATTTCCAGTTTGATTGCATATCCAACAAATTCTCAACACCCCCAGCAGGTCTAGTCCTCAGAGCATTGGGTTCAATGGCTGCCATGATGACTTTGATTCCAACAGCATGCTTACACATAAGAATCCTTCGATGGACTCTGGTGGCCTAGTGGTCCTTACACTTATACCCTCTGAATCATCCTATCAGGTTATCCTGAGTGTGCAAAGATTCACTTCTGTGGTGGCTCCTCGGACAGTTGAACAAGGATGACCCCAGCCCCATGCCACATTGACCGTGGACACTTCCAAGCTGGGGTTTGGGGGGGGGGGCATTACCTGGGTCGGATGGTCCAAGCCGCATGATCGACACAGGAGACAGATTTGCATCTCATTGCTCTAGAGATGAGTGGTGCTTTTAGCATTGCAAGCCCTTCAGAACTTTCTCTCTAGGGACTATTGCAGTACATACGGACAACATGTTAGTGGTATGGTACATCAGCAAGCAGAGAGGAACCGGATCTTACCCTTTTGTCGAGAAGCGATGAGGGTTTGGCAATGGGCAATTTCTTCTAATGCTTCCTGACCACAGTGCACATTCCAGGGAGGCCCAGCATTCTAGCGGACGGGCTCCGCAGAGTTATCCTGATGCCTCACGAGTGGTCCCTACATCAGTCTGTAGCAAGTATGATTTTCCATAAATGGGGTCAACCCTGCTGCGACCTCTTTGCATCCCCCTTCAACAACAAATGCAGCAGGATCTTTGGCCTGATCCATTCTCAGGGAAGGTCCCTGAGCGATGCTTTAGTCCATGTTTGTCCCTCAAGTCTTTATGCTTACCCTCCCTACCCCCCTTACACAAGTTCCTTCAGAAAGCACAGAGGTTGAAGAGCAAGGTGATTCTCATTGTGCTCCCTTTTGGCCTTGACTGGTCTTGGCTCCCCTTCCTTTGGTCTCATTTAATATGCCCTCCGTGGATGTTCTAACAGTATCTAGATCTTTGGTCCCACCCATCCGAGCCGGTTCACCCAGATCTTCCAGGACTAAAACTATAAGCATGGTTTCTCTGATTCTAATGGTGGCCCGAAACATTAGGCTTTGTTCCCCAGTTCAAAGGATATTAATATCTTCACATAAAGTTTCTACCAGAAAAATCTGTAAAAGTAAGTGGAAGAGGTTCTCTATATGGGCTCACCAAAAAACATTTGCACTCTTTTACAGCTCCTATCCCTGCAGTTCTCATTTTACTTGCTTCAATTTTCCATGATGGAGAAGGTTTTGTACTATTAAGGTGCATTTGGCAGCCCTCCCAAATTACCACATTGGAGAAAATGTATCTTCTCTTGCCTCATCTAAATTGTGAAGACCTTCCTCAGGGGTACCTTTTTACTTTGACCTCATGTAAAGGACCCCACTCCTCCTTGGGACTTAACTATGATTTTACAAGCTGTTCAACCCCCCCCCCCCAGCCCTGAACAGACTGCCAAGGTAGATTTAAAATATTTTTCCTGGAAGACTGCTTTCTTGATAGCCATTATTTCAGCTAGAAGGGTATCTAAATTGTAAGCACTGTCATCCAAACCCTCAGGTTTGATTTTTTCACAAAGATAGTGACCTTGTGTCCTTTTTGCTCAAAGTTGCCACCGAAAACCATATCAATCAGGTCTTCAGTCTACCAGTTTTCTTCCCCTGTTTCCAAAACAGAGGTGAATATAGTCTTCATCTAGATGTTCACAGACAGCTACGTTTTTACCTAGATAGAACAAAATCTTTCCCAAAAACTGACCAGCTGTTTGTGTCCTCCTCAAATGTTAGAATGGGTAGGCCAGTTTCCAGAGTCACTTTGGCTCAGTGGATTATAGGTTGCATATCTAATATGTATTCTTCCAAAGGTATTCCACTACCTAAGCCTGTCAAAGTGCATTCTACTAGATCTAGGTCTACATCTCAAGCCTTCTGATCCAGAGTTTCGATTGAGGACATTTGTGCGGCTGCTACTTGGTAGACTTTCCATAACTTTGTTCCACATTACAAACTGGATATTGTTTCTTGGAATAGAACTGGCTTTCACAGGTTGAGGAACGAATAAAAATGACATCAGACGTTATGTACTGACCATAGCTCTTCATCTGTGTTTTCCATTTTCATTCCTCAACCCCCTTCCTTCCCCTTTCCATAACTGCAGAAGACCTGATGGATATGTCTGTAAGATCTCCATTCCTGTTTGAGCCCCTGAACTTTATCCTATCTTTTTTCTAAATCTCCAAATAGAGATAAATATACTATAAATGTTAGCAGTAAACTCTGTCTGAGGTAATCTGGGGGAATGAGGCATTATGGGTAAGCTCAAGAATTGGATCCTAGGGCTATAGAAACCAACAGTCTGATAAGAGGAACTAATCCGAACCCACAGGTTAAGGAAGAATGAAAATGGACAACACAGATGAGATGAAATGTTATGGTGAGTACATAACTTTTTTTTTTTTTACCTAGATTTAATCTCTGGTCTCTGTTCCCAAATATTCCTATAGTGAACTGTCCCATGCCTGCCTCTTGCAATAGAGGTGGCCATTGCCTCCCTCCCCGAAGGCATTGCTCCAAAGATGGTTGCAGTTTCTTTGGTAAACTGATAAAACCTTATCGCTGCGCCTGCAGGCTGTTACCTCCTTTTTTAATTTTTTGATACGTGCTCCTTACATGCCTTGGGGGTCAGATAGTAGCATGGCTGATTCTTTGTATGGAGCCCTTTGCTTGACCTAATTTTCTTTCATTTTCTTTTGCCATGGTTAGGCACTGTGTCAGTGTCATGATGAGATGCAGTATTAAATCACTATACCTTATGTTAAGGCATGGCAAGCTCATGTGCTGGTGTAGTGTACATCTGCAAAAGATCTCTTACTTTTGACATTGGTCTGTCCTGCCTTTGACAGCTTTATGCAGTTTTGCTATAGTGCTGGTTATAAGAGTCCGAAGATTTAAGGTGCTATGAGCATATTCGCTATTGGTTCCAACTGTAGAGGCTTATAAATTTGTTACTGTTGAATGCTGTGCATGCAGGCCATACTTTAGTACTGCATACAGACGTTATTACTGTTTGGCTAACACTGTGACACATGGTTGATGCTTAAAATAC